>NW_026708854.1:262500-270000 GCF_902713425.1 Acipenser ruthenus
TGTGGTGGTGGCGTGAACTTGATTGGTCCTGTGCAGAGCAGGGCGAGCAGGGCAGGGCTGGCGCTATTACTTCAAAAAATTTTTTTTTTTTTTTTTTTTTACGTGGTGGTGGCGTGAACTTGATTGGTACTGTGCAGAGCAGGGCAGGGCTGGCGCTATTACTTGAATAATTTTTTTTTTTTTTTTTTTTTTACGTGGTGGTGGCGTGAACTTGATTGGTCCTGTGTAGAGCAGGGCAGGGCTGGCGCTATTAATTGAATAATTTTTTTTTTTTTTTTTTTACGCGGTGGTGGCGTGAACTTGATTGGTCCTGTGCAGAGCAGGGCAGGGCTGGCGCTATTACTTGAATAATTTTTTTTTTTTTTTTTTTTTTACGTGGTGGTGACGTGAACTTGATTGGTCCTGTGCAGAGCAGGGCAGAGCAGGGCAGGGCTGGTGCTATTACTTGAATCATTTTTTTTTTTTTTTTATGTGGTGGTGGCGTGAACTTGATTGGTCCTGTGCAGAGCAGGGCAGGGCTGGCGCTATTAATTGAATAATTTTTTTTTTTTTTTTTTTTTTACGTGGTGGTGGCGTGAACTTGATTGGTCCTGTGCAGAGCAGGGCAGGGCTGGCGCTATTACTTGAATAATTTTTTTTTTTTTTTTTTTACGTGGTGGTGGCGTGAACTTGATTGGTCCTGCGCAGAGCAGGGCAGGGCTGGCGCTATTACTTGAATAATTTTTTTTTTTTTTTACGTGGTGGTGGCGTGAACTTGATTGGTCCTGTGCAGAGCAGGGCAGGGCTGGCGCTATTAATTGAATAATTTTTTTTTTTTTTTTTTACGTGGTGGTGGCGTGAACTTGATTGGTCCTGTGCAGAGCAGGGCAGGGCTGGCGCTATTACTTGAATAATTTTTTTTTTTTTACGTGGTGGTGGCGTGAACTTGATTGGTCCTGTGCAGAGCAGGGCAGGGCTGGCGCTATTAATTGAATAATTTTTTTTTTTTTTTTTTTACGTGGTGGTGGCGTGAACTTGATTGGTCCTGTGCAGAGCAGGGCAGGGCTGGCGCTATTACTTGAATAATTTTTTTTTTTTTTTTTTTTTTTACGTGGTGGTGGCGTGAACTTGATTGGTCCTGTGCAGAGCAGGGCAGGGCTGGCGCTATTAATTGAATAATTTATTTTTTATTTTTTACGTGGTGGTGGCGTGAACTTGATTGGTCCTGTGCAGAGCAGGGCAGGGCTGGCGCTATTACTTGAATAATTTTTTTTTTTTTTTTTTTTTTTACGTGGTGGTGGCGTGAACTTGATTGGTCCTGTGCAGAGCAGGGCAGGGCTGGCGCTATTAATTGAATAATTTTTTTTTTTTTTTTTACGTGGTGGTGGCGTGAACTTGATTGGTCCTGTGCAGAGCAGGGCAGAGCAGGGCAGGGCTGGTGCTATTACTTGAATCATTTTTTTTTTTTTTTTATGTGGTGGTGGCGTGAACTTGATTGGTCCTGTGCAGAGCAGGGCAGGGCTGGTGCTATTACTTGAATCATTTTTTTTTTTTTTTTATGTGGTGGTGGCGTGAACTTGATTGGTCCTGTGCAGAGCAGGGCAGGGCTGGCGCTATTACTTGAATAATTTTTTTTTTTTTTTTTTTTACGTGGTGGTGGCGTGAACTTGATTGGTCCTGTGCAGAGCAGGGCAGGGCTGGCGCTATTAATTAAATTTTTTTTTTTTTTTTTTTTTTTTACGTGGTGGTGGCGTGAACTTGATTGGTCCTGTGCAGAGCAGGGCAGGGCTGGCGCTATTAATTGAATCATTTTCTTTTTTTTTTTTTTTTACGTGGTGGTGGCGTGAACTTGATTGGTCCTGTGCAGAGCAGGGCAGAGCAGGGCAGGGCTGGTGCTATTACTTGAATAATTTTTTTTTTTTTTTTACGTGGTGGTGGCGTGAACTTGATTGGTCCTGTGCAGAGCAGGGCAGGGCTGGCGCTATTAATTGAATAATTTTTTTTTCTTTTTTTTTTTTTTTTTTACGTGGTGGTGGCGTGAACTTGATTGGTCCTGTGCAGAGCAGGGCAGGGCTGGTGCTATTACTTGAATAATTTTTTTTTTTTTTTTTACGTGGTGGTGGCGTGAACTTGATTGGTCCTGTGCAGAGCAGGGCAGAGCAGGGCAGGGCTGGTGCTATTACTTGAATCATTTTTTTTTTTTTTTTATGTGGTGGTGGCGTGAACTTGATTGGTCCTGTGCAGAGCAGGGCAGGGCTGGCGCTATTACTTGAATAATTTTTTTTTTTTTTTTTTTTTTTTACGTGGTGGTGGCGTGAACTTGATTGGTCCTGTGCAGAGCAGGGCAGGGCTGGCGCAATTACTTGAATAATTTTTTTTTTTTTTTTTTTTTACGTGGTGGTGGCGTGAACTTGATTGGTCCTGTGCAGAGCAGGGCAGGGCTGGCGCTATTACTTGAATAATTTTTTTTTTTTTTTTTTTTTACGTGGTGGTGGCGTGAACTTGATTGGTCCTGTGCAGAGCAGGGCAGAGCAGGGCAGGGCTGGTGCTATTACTTGAATCATTTTTTTTTTTTTTTTATGTGGTGGTGGCGTGAACTTGATTGGTCCTGTGCAGAGCAGGGCAGGGCTGGCGCTATTACGTGAATAATTTTTTTTTTTTTTTTTTTTTTTACGTGGTGGTGGCGTGAACTTGATTGGTCCTGTGCAGAGCAGGGCAGGGCTGGCGCAATTACTTGAATAATTTTTTTTTTTTTTTTTTTACGTGGTGGTGGCGTGAACTTGATTGGTCCTGTGCAGAGCAGGGCAGGGCTGGCGCTATTACTTGAATAATTTTTTTTTTTTTTTTTTTACGTGGTGGTGGCGTGAACTTGATTGGTCCTGTGCAGAGCAGGGCAGGGCTGGCGCTATTAATTGAATAATTTTTTTTTTTTTTTTTTTTACGTGGTGGTGGCGTGAACTTGATTGGTCCTGTGCAGAGCAGGGCAGGGCTGGCGCTATTACTTGAATAATTTTTTTTTTTTTTTTTTTTTTTTTACGTGGTGGTGGCATGAACTTGATTGGTCCTGTGCAGAGCAGGGCAGGGCTGGCGCAATTACTTGAATATTTTTTTTTTTTTTTTTTTTACGTGGTGGTGGCGTGAACTTGATTGGTCCTGTGCAGAGCAGGGCAGGGCTGGCGCTATTAATTAAAATTTTTTTTTTTTTTTTTTTTACGTGGTGGTGGCGTGAACTTGATTGGTCCTGTGCAGAGCAGGGCAGGGCTGGCGCTATTAATTGAATCATTTTCTTTTTTTTTTTTTTTTACGTGGTGGTGGCGTGAACTTGATTGGTCCTGTGCAGAGCAGGGCTGGCGCTATTAATTGAATCATTTTCTTTTTTTTTTTTTTTTACGTGGTGGTGGCGTGAACTTGATTGGTCCTGTGCAGAGCAGGGCAGAGCAGGGCAGGGCTGGTGCTATTACTTGAATATTTTTTTATTTATTTATTTTTTTTACGTGGTGGTGGCGTGAACTTGATTGGTCCTGTGCAGAGCAGGGCGAGCAGGGCAGGGCTGGCGCTATTATTTCAATAATTTTTTTTTTTTTTTTTTTTTTTACGTGGTGGTGGCGTGAACTTGATTGGTCCTGTGCAGAGCAGGGCAGGGCTGGCGCTATTATTTCAATAATTTTTTTTTTTCTTTTTTTTTTTTTACGTGGTGGTGGCGTGAACTTGATTGGTCCTGTGCAGAGCAGGGCAGGGCTGGCGCTATTAATTGAATAATTTTATTTTTTATTTATTTATTTTTTTTCGTGGTGGTGGCGTGAACTTGATTGGTCCTGTGCAGAGCAGGGCAGGGCTTTTGCTATTAGTTGAATAATTTTTTTTTTTTTTTTTTTTTACGTGGTTGTGGCGTGAACTTGATTGGTCCTGTGCAGAGCAGGGCAGAGCAGGGCAGGGCTGGCGTTATTACTTGAATATTTTTATTTTTTTTTTTTTTACGTGGTGGTGGCGTGAACTTGATTGGTCCTGTGCAGAGCAGGGCGAGCAGGGCAGGGCTGGCGCTATTACTTCATTAATTTTTTTTTTTTTTACGTGGTGGCGGCGTGAACTTGATTGATCCTGTGCAGAGCAGGGCAGAGCAGGGCAGGGCTGGCGCTATTCAATAATTTATTTTTTTTTTTTTACGTGTCGGTGGCGTGAACTTGATTGGTCCTGTGCAGAGCAGGGCAGGGCTGGCGCTATTAATTGAATAATTTTTATTTTATTTTTTTTTTACATGGTGGTGGCGTGAACTTGATTGGTCCTGTGCAGAGCAGGGCAGGGCTGGCGCTATTACTTGAATAATTTTTTTTTTTTTTTTTTTTTACGTGGTGGTGGCGTGAACTTGATTGGTCCTGTGCAGAGCAGGGCAGGGCTGGCGCAATTACTTGAATAATTTTTTTTTTTTTTTTTTTTTACGTGGTGGTGGCGTGAACTTGATTGGTCCTGTGCAGAGCAGGGCAGGGCTGGCGCTATTACTTGAATAATTTTTTTTTTTTTTTTTTTTACGTGGTGGTGGCGTGAACTTGATTGGTCCTGTGCAGAGCAGGGCAGGGCTGGCGCTATTACTTGAATAATTTTTTTTTTTTTTTTTTTTTTTTTACGTGGTGGTGGCATGAACTTGATTGGTCCTGTGCAGAGCAGGGCAGGGCTGGCGCAATTACTTGAATATTTTTTTTTTTTTTTTTTACGTGGTGGTGGCGTGAACTTGATTGGTCCTGTGCAGAGCAGGGCAGGGCTGGCGCTATTAATTAAATTTTTTTTTTTTTTTTTTTTTTTTACGTGGTGGTGGCGTGAACTTGATTGGTCCTGTGCAGAGCAGGGCAGGGCTGGCGCTATTAATTGAATCATTTTCTTTTTTTTTTTTTTTTACGTGGTGGTGGCGTGAACTTGATTGGTCCTGTGCAGAGCAGGGCAGAGCAGGGCAGGGCTGGTGCTATTACTTGAATAATTTTTTTTTTTTTTTTACGTGGTGGTGGCGTGAACTTGATTGGTCCTGTGCAGAGCAGGGCAGGGCTGGCGCTATTAATTGAATAATTTTTTTTTCTTTTTTTTTTTTTTTTTTACGTGGTGGTGGCGTGAACTTGATTGGTCCTGTGCAGAGCAGGGCAGGGCTGGCGCTATTAATTGAATAATTTTTTTTTTTTTTTTTTTTTTTTTTTTACGTGGTGGTGGCGTGAACTTGATTGGTCCTGTGCAGAGCAGGGCAGGGCTGGCGCTATTAATTGAATAATTTTTTTTTTTTTTTTTTTTTTACGTGGTGGTGGCGTGAACTTGATTTGTCCTGTGCAGAGCAGGGCAGGGCTGGCGCTATTACTTGAATATTTTTTTTTTTTTTTTTTACGTGGTGGTGGCGTGAACTTGATTGGTCCTGTGCAGAGCAGGGCAGGGCTGGCGCTATTACTTGAATAATTTTTTTTTTTTTTTTTTTTTTTACGTGGTGGTGGCGTGAACTTGATTGGTCCTGTGCAGAGCAGGGCAGGGCTGGCGCTATTACTTGAATAATTTTTTTTTTTTTTTTTTTTTACGTGGTGGTGGCGTGAACTTGATTGGTCCTGTGCAGAGCAGGGCGAGCAGGGCAGGGCTGGTGCTATTACTTGAATATTTTTTTATTTATTTATTTTTTTTACGTGGTGGTGGCGTGAACTTGATTGGTCCTGTGCAGAGCAGGGCGAGCAGGGCAGGGCTGGCGCTATTATTTCAATAATTTTTTTTTTTTTTTTTTTTTTTACGTGGTGGTGGCGTGAACTTGATTGGTCCTGTGCAGAGCAGGGCAGGGCTGGCGCTATTATTTCAATAATTTTTTTTTTTCTTTTTTTTTTTTACGTGGTGGTGGCGTGAACTTGATTGGTCCTGTGCAGAGCAGGGCAGGGCTGGCGCTATTAATTGAATAATTTTATTTTTTATTTATTTATTTTTTTTCGTGGTGGTGGCGTGAACTTGATTGGTCCTGTGCAGAGCAGGGCAGGGCTTTTGCTATTAGTTGAATAATTTTTTTTTTTTTTTTTTTTACGTGGTTGTGGCGTGAACTTGATTGGTCCTGTGCAGAGCAGGGCAGAGCAGGGCAGGGCTGGCGTTATTACTTGAATATTTTTTTTTTTTTTTTTTTTACGTGGTGGTGGCGTGAACTTGATTGGTCCTGTGCAGAGCAGGGCGAGCAGGGCAGGGCTGGCGCTATTACTTCATTAATTTTTTTTTTTTTTTTACGTGGTGGCGGCGTGAACTTGATTGATCCTGTGCAGAGCAGGGCAGAGCAGGGCAGGGCTGGCGCTATTAATTGAATTTTTTTTTTTTTTTTTTTTTTTACGTGGTGGTGGCGTGAACTTGATTGGTCCTGTGCAGAGCAGGGCAGGGCTGGCGCTATTAATTGAATAATTTTTTTTTTTTTTTTTTACGTGGTGGTGGCGTGAACTTGATTGGTCCTGTGCAGAGCAGGGCAGGGCTGGCGCTATTACTTGAATAATTTTTTTTTTTTTTTTTTTTTTACTTGGTGGTGGCGTGAACTTGATTGGTCCTGTGCAGAGTAGGGCGAGCAGGGCGAGCAGGGCAGGGCTGGCGCTATTCAATAATTTTTTTTTTTTTTTTACGTGTCGGTGGCGTGAACTTGATTGGTCCTGTGCAGAGCAGGGCAGGGCTGGCGCTATTAATTGAATAATTTTTATTTTATTTTTTTTTTACATGGTGGTGGCGTGAACTTGATTGGTCCTGTGCAGAGCAGGGCAGGGCTGGCGCTATTACTTGAATAATTTTTTATTTTTTTTTTTTTTTACGTGGTGGTGGCGTGAACTTGATTGGTCCTGTGCAGAGCAGGGCAGGGCTGGCGCTATTACTTGAATATTTTTTTTTTTTTTTTTTTTTTTTACGTGGTGGTGGCGTGAACTTGATTGGTCCTGTGCAGAGCAGGGCAGGGCTGGCGCTATTAATTGAATAATTTTTTTTTTTTTTTTTTACGTGGTGGTAGCGTGAACTTGATTGGTCCTGTGCAGAGCAGGGCAGGGCTGGCGCTATTAATTGAATATTTTTTTTTTTTTTTTTTTTTTTACGTGGTGGTGGCGTGAACTTGATTGGTCCTGTGCAGAGCAGGGCGAGCAGGGCAGGGCTGGTGCTATTACTTGAATATTTTTTTATTTATTTATTTTTTTTACGTGGTGGTGGCGTGAACTTGATTGGTCCTGTGCAGAGCAGGGCGAGCAGGGCAGGGCTGGCGCTATTATTTCAATAATTTTTTTTTTTTTTTTTTTTTTTTACGTGGTGGTGGCGTGAACTTGATTGGTCCTGTGCAGAGCAGGACGAGCAGGGCAGGGCTAGCGCTATTATTTCAATAATTTTTTTTTTTCTTTTTTTTTTTTACGTGGTGGTGGCGTGAACTTGATTGGTCCTGTGCAGAGCAGGGCAGGGCTTGCGCTATTAATTGAATAATTTTATTTTTTATTTATTTATTTTTTTACGTGGTGGTGGCGTGAACTTGATTGGTCCTGTGCAGAGCAGGGCAGGGCTTTCGCT